>NW_024059141.1:30000-40575 GCF_016432855.1 Salvelinus namaycush | reverse complement strand
CTCTCAGCAGGAGACAGAGAGACAGACAGGGAGATGGAGAGATAGATAGGGAGATGGAGCAGAGAGACAGGGAGACAGACAGAGAGACAGGGAGACAGACAGAGAGACAGGGAGACAGACAGAGAGATAGATATTGAGATGGAGCAGAGAGACAGGGAGACAGATAGAGAGACAGACAGGGAGACAGACAGATAGACAGGGAGACAGACAGAGAGCTAGATAGGGAGATGGAGCTGAGAGACAGGGAGACAGACAGAGAGACAGGGAGGCAGAGAGAGAGATAGATAGGGAGATGGAGCAGAGAGATAGGGAGACAGACAGAGACAGACAGGGAGACAGACAGATAGACAGGGAGACAGACAGAGAGCTAGATAGGGAGATGGAGCTGAGAGACAGGGAGACAGACAGACAGGGAGACAGAGAGAGAGATAGATAGGGAGATGAGGCAGAGAGACAGGGAGACAGACAGAGAGACAGACAGGGAGACAGACAGATAGACAGGGAGACAGACAGAGAGATAGATAGGGAGATGGAGCTGAGAGACAGGGAGACAGACAGAGAGACAGGGAGACAGAGATAGAGATACACAGGGAGATGGAGCAGAGAGACAGGGAGACATACATAGAGACAGGGAGACAGACAGAGAGGTAGATAGGGAGATGGAGCAGAGAGACAGGGAGACAGATAGGGAAACAGAGAGAGAGATAGACAGGGAGATGGAGCAGAGAGACAGGGAGACATACAGAGAGACAGGGAGACAGGGAGACAGACAGAGAGACAGGGAGACAGACAGAGAGATAGATAGGGAGATGGAGCAGAGAGACAGGGAGACAGATAGGGAGACAGAGAGAGAGATAGACAGGGAGATGGAGCAGAGAGACAGGGAGACATACAGAGAGACAGGGAGACAGGGAGACAGACAGAGAGATAGATAGGGAGATGGAGCAGAGAGACAGGGAGACAGGCAGACAGACAGATAGATAGATAGGGAGATGGAGCAGAGAGACAGGGAGACAGACAGAGATACAGGGAGACAGACAGAGAGACAGGGAGACAGACAGAGAGACAGGGAGACAGACAGAGAGGTAGATAGGGAGATGGAGCAGAGAGACAGGGAGGCAGACAGAGAGACAGACAGAGAGATATACAGGGAGATGGAGCAGAGAGACAGGGAGACAGACAGAGAGACAGGGAGACAGAGAGAGAGATAGACAGGGAGATGGAGCAGAGAGACAGGGAGACAGACAGAGAGACAGAGAGAGAGATAGATAGGGAGATGGAGCAGAGAGACAGAGAGGCAGATAGGGAGATGTAGCAGAGAGACAGGGAGACAGACAGAGAGATAGACAGGGAGATGGAGCAGAGAGACAGGGAGACAAACAGTGAGACAGATAGAGAGATAGACAGGGAGATGGAGCAGAGAGACAGGGAGACAGACAGAGAGATAGACAGGGAGATGGAGCAGAGAGACAGGGAGACAGACAGACAGAGAGACAGACAGAGAGATAGACAGGGAGATGGAGCAGAGAGACAGGGAGACAGACAGAGAGACAGGGAGACAGACAGGGAGATGGACAGAGAGACAGGGAGAGGGAGAGTGTGTGTGGTAAGGACTTATTTTGAGGAAGAAGATTTTTTTGCAATACTTGCACAAACCCACAGTAGCTTTCCAGTGTTTATGCTGCAGTACAGGAACGCACACACACACACACACACACACACACACACACACACACACACACACACACACACACACACACACACACACACACACACACACACACACACACACACACACACACACACACACACACACATAAACACAAAGTTACACAGACAGAAAAAAACACATCTTGGCTGTGTGCCCAAACTAAAAGCACCTGCTGCTCTTAGCTAATTGTTTGTTTGGAAGTTCCCTTTTCAACCGCCTCACCCCATCCCCCCTCCCCCCCACACCTCACCTCTATCTCCTTCCCACTCCTAACCGCTACCCACCGCCTCTTCAAGCCTGTGCAGCAGCCTCAAAGTAAACGGCAGTTTAAAGTCATTGAAACAGACCTCACCCCTAATCTGTCTCTTTATTCACAGTAACAATACAGTCTACATCACCCTCCTATACATTCTCAAACTGCAGTGGGGAGACTAGACCACACAAACCTTTCACAAATAATTTCTTCTAACAACCCCTGATACCCTCAGTATGTGTGTGTGTGTGTGTGTGTGTGTGTGTGTGTGTGTGTGTGTGTGTGTGTGTGTGTGTGTGTGTGTGTGTGTGTGTGTGTGTGTGTGTGTGTGTGTGTGTGTGTGTGTGTGTGTGTGTGTGTGTGTGTGTGTGTGTAATGAAGTCAGGATGACCCCCCTGCCCACAGAATCCAGCAATATACTGTAATAACATGTTATTTGCCTCTGTTCTATTTTCTCTACTGTCTATGCCAGCCTCCACACAATGCTTGGAGCACCTACTCTCCTGTCTCACTGGGCAATGTGTGTGTGTGTTGAAATATTTTCAGGTAAATAGTCATGTCTGAGTCTAGGGATCATCTTCTCCCATGCAGATACACAAACACACACACTCAGCCAGACTGAGTCCTAACCCCCGAGTCTTCTCTCTCTCCTGAGTCTGAAAGTCTGTTTGAAGAGCTTATTTAACACTTTTCCTCTCCTTCCCTCTCTTGGAGAGGGAACATGGTCAGGAGAGGGAACATGGTCAGGGTGTGTACTGTTTTCTCAGGTCACTGACCCCAGGCCTGTATGTATCTCATATTACTGCTTCCATCCTCTAGAACAGATGGTTGAGAAACACCACAGAGCAGATTTGCCTTCAATTACAAGGTAAGACGGCAAGCCCTTCCAGTATGTCTGTGTTGGTGTTCTGTATGATCATGTAGTTAGTGAGTTACTGTTACATTCTCTACACTACTGGGACTGACGGGAAGCAGGGAGGTCAATTACACTACTGGGACTGACGGGAAGCAGGGAGGACAATTACACTACTGGGACTGACGGGAAGCAGGGAGGTCAATTACACTACTGGGACTGACGGGAAGCAGGGAGGTCAATTACACTACTGGGACTGACGGGAAGCAGGGAGGACAATTACACTACTGGGACTGACGGGAAGTAGGGAGGACAATTACACTACTGGGACTGATGGGAAGCAGGGAGATCAATTACACTACTGGGACTGACGGGAAGCAGGGAGGACAATTACACTACTGGGACTGACGGGAAGCAGGGAGGACAATTACACTACTGGGACTGACGGGAAGCAGGGAGGACAATTACACTACTGGGACTGATGGGAAGCAGGGAGGACAATTACACTACTGGGACTGACGGGAAGCAGGGAGGAGAATTACACTACTGGGACTGACGGGAAGCAGGGAGGTCAATTACAATACTGGGACTGATGGGAAGCAGGGAGGTCAATTACACTACTGGGACTGACGGGAAGCAAGGAGGACAATTACACTACTGGGACTGACGGGAAGCAAGGAGGTCAATTACACTACTGGGACTGACGGGAAGCAAGGAGGACAATTACACTACTGGGACTGATGGGAAGCAGGGAGGACAATTACACTACTGGGACTGACGGGAAGCAAGGAGGACAATTACACTACTGGGACTGACGGGAAGCAAGGAGGTCAATTACACTACTGGGACTGACGGGAAGCAAGGAGGTCAATTACACTACTGGGACTGACGGGAAGCAGGGAGGTCAATTACACTACTGGGACTGACGGGAAGCAAGGAGGACATTTACACTACTGGGACTGACGGGAAGCAAGGAGGTCAATTACACTACTGGGACTGACGGGAAGCAGGGAGGTCAATTACACTACTGGGACTGACGGGAAGCAAAGAGGACAATTACACTACTGGGACTGACGGGAAGCAAGGAGGTCAATTACACTACTGGGACTGACGGGAAGCAGGGAGGTCAATTACAGTACTGGAACTGACGGGAAGCAGGGAGGTCAATTACACTACTGGGACTGACGGGAAGCAAGGAGGACAATTACACTACTGGGACTGAAGGGAAGCAAGGAGGACAATTACACTACTGGGACTGACGGGAAGCAGGGAGATCAATTACACTACTGGGACTGACGGGAAGCAGGGAGATCAATTACACTACTGGGACTGACGGGAAGCAGGGAGGACAATTACACTACTGGGACTGACGGGAAGCAGGGAGATCAAATAATCTACTGGGACTGACGGGAAGCAAGGAGGTCAATTACACTACTGGGACTGACGGGAAGCAGGGAGATCAAATAACCTACTGGGACTGACGGGAAGCAAGGAGGTCAATTACACTACTGGGACTGACGGGAAGCAGGGAGATCAAATAACCTACTGGGACTGACGGGAAGCAGGGACATCAATTACACTACTGGGACTGATGGGAAGCAGGGAGATCAATTACACTACTGGGACTGACGGGAAGCAAGGAGATCAAATAACCTACTGGGACTGACGGGAAGCAGGGACATCAATTACACTACTGGGACTGACGGGAAGCAGGGAGGACAATTACACTACTGGGACTGACGGGAAGCAGGGAGGACAATTACACTACTGGGACTGACGGGAAGCAGGGAGGACAATTACACTACTGGGACTGATGGGAAGCAGGGAGGACAATTACATTACTGGGACTGACGGGAAGCAGGGAGGAGAATTACACTACTGGGACTGACGGGAAGCAGGGAGGTCAATTACAATACTGGGACTGATGGGAAGCAGGGAGGTCAATTACACTACTGGGACTGACGGGAAGCAAGGAGGACAATTACACTACTGGGATTGACGGGAAGCAAGGAGGTCAATTACACTACTGGGACTGACGGGAAGCAAGGAGGACAATTACACTACTGGGACTGATGGGAAGCAGGGAGGACAATTACACTACTGGGACTGACGGGAAGCAAGGAGGACAATTACACTACTGGGACTGACGGGAAGCAAGGAGGTCAATTACACTACTGGGACTGACGGGAAGCAAGGAGTTCAATTACACTACTGGGACTGACGGGAAGCAGGGAGGTCAATTACACTACTGGGACTGACGGGAAGCAAGGAGGACATTTACACTACTGGGACTGACGGGAAGCAAGGAGGTCAATTACACTACTGGGACTGACGGGAAGCAGGGAGGTCAATTACACTACTGGGACTGACGGGAAGCAAAGAGGACAATTACACTACTGGGACTGACGGGAAGCAAGGAGGTCAATTACACTACTGGGGCTGACGGGAAGCAGGGAGGTCAATTACAGTACTGGAACTGACGGGAAGCAGGGAGGTCAATTACACTACTGGGACTGACGGGAAGCAAGGAGGACAATTACACTACTGGGACTGAAGGGAAGCAAGGAGGACAATTACACTACTGGGACTGACGGGAAGCAAGGAGGTCAATTACACTACTGGGACTGACGGGAAGCAGGGAGGACAATTACACTACTGGGACTGACGGGAAGCAGGGAGATCAATTACACTACTGGGACTGACGGGAAGCAAGGAGGTCAATTACACTACTGGGACTGATGGGAAGCAGGGAGATCAATTACACTACTGGGACTGACGGGAAGCAGGGAGATCAATTACACTACTGGGACTGACGGGAAGCAGGGAGGACAATTACACTACTGGGACTGACGGGAAGCAGGGAGATCAAATAACCTACTGGGACTGACGGGAAGCAAGGAGGTCAATTACACTACTGGGACTGACGGGAAGCAGGGAGATCAAATAACCTACTGGGACTGACGGGAAGCAAGGAGGTCAATTACACTACTGGGACTGATGGGAAGCAGGGAGGACAATTACACTACTGGGACTGACGGGAAGCAGGGAGATCAAATAACCTACTGGGACTGACGGGAAGCAAGGAGGTCAATTACACTACTGGGACTGACGGGAAGCAGGGAGATCAAATAACCTACTGGGACTGACGGGAAGCAGGGACATCAATTACACTACTGGGACTGATGGGAAGCAGGGAGATCAATTACACTACTGGGACTGACGGGAAGCAAGGAGATCAAATAACCTACTGGGACTGACGGGAAGCAGGGACATCAATTACACTACTGGGACTGACGGGAAGCAGGGAGATCAAATAACCTACTGGGACTGACGGGAAGCAGGGACATCAATTACACTACTGGGACTGACAGGAAGCAGGGAGATCAGACAAGATGCTGATGGGAACACGTTATTTTACAGTTCTGTCCCCGCCGCCATTCTATACCTGGTACGACTACTTTAAAATACTCACTTACACATCGTTCTAACTAAATACCAGGTACTGTAAATAGCACATTAGAAAAAAGTGTTACCTAACCAAAGTGTATACAGTGATATACAACTGTGCTTCCCCGCTCTAAAATGAGGGCATTGAGGCTGAGAGCGATGCAGTATATTCTCCTGTTGTTATGTCTGCTAAGTGAGGCTTGTTTTGGAGTTAGAAGTCATTTCCTCTAATTGGAGCAGGAGATGAAGCTAATTAGTGCCAAGGCCGGACACAGAGTAGGCCAGCCAGCCAATCACAGCAACAGGAGCGTGGCCTCATAGGATCACAAGACATTAGCAGCCGAGTGCTGATTCTAACACTGATAGGATAAACACAGTCCACAGGGGCTTTGCATGGCAGGAGAGGAGGAGGGAGACAGTGTGTGTATGTGTGTGTGTGTGTGTGCATGTACGTGTGTTTATAGGTCTGAGACACTGTCACCACCGCTTTAAGGAGCTGACAGGCGAGAAATCTGTTCAGACGGCTTAATGAATTGAGGGTCTGTGACATACCCCCCCTCACACAACCCCACGGTCTCATTATCACTTCCTGTGGGTAACACACACACTGCCTTGACCCTCCACCTATGACCCTTTAGAGACAGGCTCTTTCATCACAGAGACACACGTCAATACCACCGAGCGATATCTGAGATGTAACACCTTATAGATCCAATAAGACCTGCCCAGAGGGAGAGGCTCAGACAGAGCAGGAAGGGGGGGGGTGTTTGCATGCTTGCGCGTGTGTTTGCCTGTGTACGTGATCATCTATAAACGCTGCCAGACAGGATAAACACTTGAACAAGTCAATATCTCAGTGAGTGGGGGTGCAGAGAGATCAATAGGGACAAATGATGACGCACATGACACGTACACACTATAAATTCTCTGGTGACTATCGATTATGATAGGAAACATTTCCCTTTTTTAAATATACCTTAACCTGTAAAAAGTGGAATATCATCTATTGTACAGATGGTACAGAGTAAGAGTGGCAATGACAGCATCATACAGCCTTTATATACATGACATAAACACTATGCAATGAATATGTTACAAGAGTGTAATGAAACCAACACGTGAGAGAGACACAATAGGGCGTGTTACCAGTGTGTTATTATTGCTCAGCTAGCTGAGGATAAACCCCGTCTGTGTCTCCATATTGAAGAAGAGCAGATGAAGCTCTATTTGCCCACAGGCCATGAGTGCTCCATCACATCTCCTCAGAGACCAGATCTATCTGGTGGATCTCTGAAGCTCGACTGACATTCTCTCTAATGATACTGACATTTCCAAGGGCTTTGAGGAGCTCAGCCTTGAGTGGTGGAGAGTTATTGTCTTTCCTATTCACCGTGAAACACTGGGGGAAATGCAGCTCCAACAGTCGTGCCCTGTTTTAGAGCACTTGAAGTGAACCAACCCATCCTTTCTAACTCTAAGAGTGATAACAAAACGTTTGTGTCCTTGGAGAATTTAGACTTTGGGGTTTTCTTAAGTTGTCTCACTGCCTTTGTGTTTTGTTTGTAGAAAATACTGCTGGTGTTGTCGCTAGTTGTGTTTTTTTCTCTGGGAGTCGTGAAGTCGTGAAGTTTAGGCAGAAAACTCAGAGAGAGAGGGAGATAGATCTGTTTCTCCTGCAGGCTGGCTGGTCGAGCGGACTGACAGAGGCTGACGTCTCACTCCCACTGAGACAGAGCTGGTACAAGGAACTACTCTCCGCTCCTCTATCTTCCGTCTGATTCTCTCTCCAACATTCCTTCTCTGCACTCTCTCTCTCCATCGCCCTCTCCCCATTACATCTCTCTCTCTCTCTCTCTCTCTCTCTCTCTCTCACTCTCTCTCTCTCTCTCTCTCGCTCTCATACCCTGTCCTCTCCCTCTGTCTCCGATGTCTTCTTTTTTCTGCCTGGGTAAACTCTACAGCAGTCCTGTCCTAGCCCAGGGCTCACATTAGACCCAAACACTCTCTAACAAACAGACACACGCATGGACACACACACAAACAACCTTCTCCCTGCCTGCTCCTGCTACGCCGTAGGGATGCTCAGGGCCCAGTCACACTTCCTGGGTCAGCCTAGGGCAGAGAGGCAGTGGGCCAGACACAGACACATTGTCCACTAGGACTGATCTGAGGCCATATCTAGAGCAGGCTGGTCATCACCACACACTACAGCCATTTAATCACACACTGGTGGAAGATGAAGGACAGAATGAGAGGAGGATTTTTTACATTTGATTTAACCTTTATTTAACTAGGCAAGTCAGTTAAGAACAAATTCTTATTTACAATGACGGCCTACCAAAATAAAATATAAATATAGGACAAAACACACATCACGACAAGAGAGACAACACAACACTACATAAAGAGAGACCTAAGACGACAACATAGCAAGGCAGCAACACATGACAACACAGCATGGTAGCAACACAACATAACAACAACATGGTAGCAACACAACATGGTAGCAGCACAACATGGTAGCAGCACAAAACATGGTACAAACATTATTGGGCACAGACAACAGAACAAAGGGCAAGAAGGTAGAGACAACAATACATCACGCAAAGCAGCCACAACTGTCAGTAAGAGTGTCCATGATTGAGTCTTTGAATGACGAGATTGAGATAAAACTGTCCAGTTTGAGTGTTTGTTGCAGCTTGTTCCAGTCGCTAGCTGCAGCGAACTGAAAAGAGGAGCGACCCAGGGATGTGTGTGCTTTGGGGACCTTTAACAGAATGTGACTGGCAGAACGGGTGTTGTATGTGGAGGATGAGGGCTGCAGTAGATATCTCCGATAGGGGGGAGTGAGACCTAAGAGGGTTTTATAAATAAGCATCAACCAGTGGGTCTTGAGACAGGTATACAGAGAAGAGAAGACCAGTCTCTCTCTCTCTCTCTCTCTCTCTCTCTCTCTCTCTCTCTCTCTCTCTCTCTCTCTCTCTCTCTCTCTCTCTCTCTCTCTCTCTCTCTCTCTCTCTCTCTCTCTCTCTCTCTCTCTCTCTCTCTCTCTCTCTCTCTCTCTCTCTCTCTCTCTCTCTCTCTCGCTCTCGCTCGCTCTCTCTCAAATTCAAATTCAAGCTGCTTTATTGGCATGAAAAACGTTGTGTCAATATTGCCAAAGCAACAATGTATACAATATACATTGTAATAAAATTATAAACAATAACAAATAATAATATAAAATTAAAATTAAATACAAAAATAACAACAATAAAATGGTAACAGTCAATAGTAGAAATGTAATAAATCTAAAAATCTAAATATGGACAATGAAACTATAACTAACATATAACTAAATAACGGTCATCTTCACCATTACATTAGTACTACAACTACAATCATCATTACTACTACTACTACCACCACCATCACTAAACTACTATCATTACCATTACTACCCATACCACTACTATTTGGAATGATAAACAACAACAATAATAGTAATAACAATATTAGTAATAACAACTAAGTTACTGCTTACTATTCAGATGTTATTATTCAGTGTCCCTCAGGCTATGGCAGGCAAATACATATTTGGCTGCAAGAGGAGCCATTGCTCCTTCGCCCATGAGTATTTTTAGTTTTTCCTCTGGGTTTAATAAGTTAAAATTTGGAATAAATTTAGTTATTTCTGTGAATAATGAATCTCTTTGTGAGGAATATTTCTCACAGTAAAGGAGAAAGTGCATCTCTGTTTCTACCTCCCCTGTCGTGCAGTGACCACATACACTCTCCTCTTTGGGTAGCCATGTCTTTTTATGTCTGCCGCTTTCTATTGCCAATCGGTGGTCACTCAGCCTGTACTTGGTAAGGATCTGTCTCTGCTTCGTATCTCTGACAGAGTAGAGATGATCAGCCAATTCATATTCTCTGTTTAGGGTCAGATAGCAATTTAGTCGGCTTTGGGATTTTGTTTCGTTTTTCCAATGTTGTAAATATGAGACCTTTGATTGGTTCATGATTTTGTTTATTGGAATTCTTTCTTTTGAAGCAGTGCTGGTGTCAGCTTGGTTGGTTAGGTCCAACACCAGCTGACTGAGAGGGCTCGTTTCTGGGCTCAGCTCTTGGGTTTGAAGTGCTTTAAATTGCAGACTTGAATTTGGACTTGAATTTAGACATAGCCAAAATTGTAATGATATTTTCTGTATTTTCATTACTACTGGAAAGTGGCCCTATTCTGCCCTACATGCATTAGTTGGTGTATTTCTCTGGACTTGTAGAATTTTCCGACAGAATTCTGCATGTAGGGCTTCAATTGGATGTTTGTCC
>NW_024059141.1:20000-25000 GCF_016432855.1 Salvelinus namaycush | reverse complement strand
ACACGCACAATAACTTCCAAACACACACACACACACACACACACACACACAATAACTTCCAAACACACACACCACAACAGGAGCGCCAGATTGGCTGTGCCACTGGATGAAGAGGTCAGAGCAAGTCAGAGGTGAGAATGTAAGGGCAGGAGAGGGAAGTGTGTGTGTGGGGGGGGGGGGGGGGGGGGGGGCAGTAACTGGAGGAGAGAGAGAAAAGTAGCATAAAAGGAAAACGGCTCTGCCTCCCACCTAAACATTCCTCCCTGTATTTGTCTCTTAAACCCAGCTCTATCAATCCACCTTCTTTCTTTTTAAATAGTGTTCCCTCTCTCAGGGTAATCACTGATGTCCTGAGTATCACACAGACAGAGAGACAGAGAGACAGAGAGACAGAGAGACAGAGAGACGAGACGAGAGAGAGAGAGAGAGAGAGAGAGAGAGAGAGAGAGAGAGAGAGAGAGAGAGAGTTTTAAATAATCTTTATTGGGTCTGGGATACCCCATATACTCATAATCAGATCAATATTGTTAACCAGTTTGTAATAGGCTGTCCCAGAATAACCTGTACTTTAGCCCAAATATAAACTGTTGGGAAGAGAAAACCTCTCCCAAAGCTGAGAACCAAGAAGTGATCAGGTCAATCATCCCGACCAACCTGGGACACTGTAAAAACAGATGTGCCAGAGTTTCAGACTCAGCACAGAATGGACACCCTTCCCCAACAGTAGGGTTCAGGTGTACCAGATGCATGTTGGTGGCTATGGCTCCATGTATTATCCTCCATTGGAGGTCAGCTGTCCTCTTTTCAATAGGCAGTTTGTGAAAAAGAGGCTCTTCAAAAAGCCACATCCCTGGTGGCGTGCCGGCCTTACGGGACTTCACAAGAACTCTCCAAGCCTGCATAACAGACTCATAAGATGGAGTCAGGCCAGGCAACTCACCCCCCTCCAGCTTTAAGAGGAAACTCTCCAAGCCTGCATAACAGACTCATAACATGGAGTCAGTCCAGACAACTCACCCCCCTCCAGCTTTAAGAGGAAACTCTCCAAGCCTGCATAACAGACTCATAACATGGAGTCAGGCCAGGCAACTCACCCCCCTCCAGCTTTAAGAGGAAACTCTCCAAGCCTGTATAACAGACTCATAACATGGAGTCAGGCCAGGCAACTCACCCCCCTCCAGCTTTAAGAGGAAAAGGTGCTTGTCTAAGCCCAAACAACCCGCTCTCCTCATCAATGTATAGGCTGTGTTGACCCAGCTAGAACCGTCACTGTATAACAGTCTCTGGGCTGCTTGAAGCCGGAAAGCCATGATCCTGGAAGAAATCTCCACCAGGCCTTGCCCACCCTCGTGCAGTGGCAGGTACAGGGCTGCAGCTTTAATCCAGTGTTGTCCAGACCAGAAGAAATTGACAAGGGTCCTCTGAAGCTCTTGTATCAGACCCCCCGGTGGCTGTAAAATCATGAGTCTGTGCCACAGGGTAGAGGCAGCAAGATTATTATCTACCAGTACCCTTCCCCTATAAGACGGCTGGGGTAGCACCCATTTCCACACTTTCTCCACTACACCCTCCCAAAACATGACATCATGTAACAACTTAACATTAAAACACAGGTAAGGTGATGACCTTCGTGGACAAGTGAATATCAACATTAACAATATGGTGATCAGAGAAACCCACAGGAGTAATATCACACCTTCCAACCCTACTACAGAAGTGATCAGATACATACAACCTGTCTAACCTTCCAACCCTACTACAATAGTGATCAGATACATACAACCTGTCTAACCTTCCAACCCTACTACAGTAGTGATCAGATACATACAACCTGTCTAACCTTCCAAACCCTACTACAGTAGTGATCAGATACATACAACCTGTCTAACCTTCCAACCCTACTACAGTAGTGATCAGATACATACAACCTGTCTAACCTTCCAACCCTACTACAGTAGTGATCAGATACATACAACCTGTCTAACCTTCCAACCCTACTACAGTAGTGATCAGATACATACAACCTGTCTAACCTTCCAACCCTACTACAGTAGTGATCAGATACATACAACCTGTCTAACCTTCCAACCCTACTACAGTAGTGATCAGATACATACAACCTGTCTAACCTTCCAACCCTACTACAGTAGTGATCAGATACATACAACCTGTCTAACCTTCCAACCCTACTACAGTAGTGGTCAGATACATACAACCTGTCTAACCTTCCAACCCTACTACAGTAGTGATCAGATACATACAACCTGTCTAACCTTCCAACCCTACTACAGTAGTGATCAGATACATACAACCTGTCTAACCTTCCAACCCTACTACAGTAGTGATCAGATACATACAACCTGTCTAACCTTCCAACCCTACTACAGTAGTGATCAGATACATACAACCTGTCTAACCTTCCAACCCTACTACAGTAGTGATCAGATACATACAACCTGTCTAACCTTCCAATCCTACTACAGTAGTGATCAGATACATACAACCTGTCTAACCTTCCAACCCTACTACAGTAGTGATCAGATACATACAACCTGTCTAACCTTCCAACCCTACTACAGTAGTGATCAGATACATACAACCTGTCTAACCTTCCAACCCTACTACAGTAGTGATCAGATACATACAACCTGTCTAACCTTCCAACCCTACTACAGTAGTGATCAGATACATACAACCTGTTTAACCTTCCAACCCTACTACAGTAGTGATCAGATACATACAACCTGTCTAACCTTCCAACGCTACTACAGTAGTGATCAGATACATACAACCTGTCTAACCTTCCAACCCTACTACAGTAGTGATCAGATACATACAACCTGTCTAATCTTCCAACCCTACTACAGTAGTGATCAGATACATACAACCTGTCTAACCTTCCAACCCTACTACAGTAGTGATCAGATACATACAACCTGTCTAACCTTCCAACCCTACTACAGTAGTGATCAGATACATACAACCTGTCTAACCTTCCAACCCTACCACAGTAGTGATCAGATACATACAACCTGTTTAACCTTCCAATCCTACTACAGTAGTGATCAGATACATACAACCTGTCTAACCTTCCAACCCTACTACAGTAGTGATCAGATACATACAACCTGTCTAACCTTCCAACCCTACTACAGTAGTGATCAGATACATACAACCTGTCTAACCTTCCAACCCTACTACAGTAGTGATCAGATACAAAAAACCTGTTTAACCTTCCAATCCTACTACAGTAGTGATCAGATACATACAACCTGTCTAACCTTCCAACCCTACTACAGTAGTGATCAGATACATACAACCTGTTTAACCTTCCAATCCTACTACAGTAGTGATCAGATACATACAACCTGTCTAACCTTCCAACCCTACTACAGTAGTGATCAGATACATACAACCTGTCTAACCTTCCAATCCTACTACAGTAGTGATCAGATACATACAACCTGTCTAACCTTCCAATCCTACTACAGTAGTGATCAGATACAAACAACCTGTCTAACCTTCCAATCCTACTACAGTAGTGATCAGATACATACAACCTGTTTAACCTTCCAATCCTACTACAGTAGTGATCAGATACAAACAACCTGTCTAACCTTCCAATCCTACTACAGTAGTGATCAGATACATACAACCTGTCTAACCTTCCAATCCTACTACAGTAGTGATCAGATACAAACAACCTGTCTAACCTTCCAACCCTACTACAGTAGTGATCAGATACATACAACCTGTCTAACCTTCCAACCCTACTACAGTAGTGATCAGATACATACAACCTGTCTAACCTTCCAATCCTACTACAGTAGTGATCAGATACAAACAACCTGTCTAACCTTCCAACCCTACTACAGTAGTGATCAGATACATACAACCTGTTTAACCTTCCAATCCTACTACAGTAGTGATCAGATACATACAACCTGTTTAACCTTCCAATCCTACTACAGTAGTGATCAGATACATACAACCTGTCTAACCTTCCAACCCTACTACAGTAGTGATCAGATACATACAACCTGTTTAACCTTCCAATCCTACTACAGTAGTGATCAGATACATACAACCTGTTTAACCTTCCAATCCTACTACAGTAGTGATCAGATACAAACAACCTGTCTAACCTTGCTGCACTGACACCACCTTCATTAACTTTTAGCCATGTGTACTGCCTAACTTTTGCATTCCTAACTCTCCACACATCAGAAAGCTCAAACTCAGCTAATAGACCTGACAGGCAAGTAGCTGACCGCAGGTGAGGTTCTTCAGCAGTGCGATCAACAGTAAAATCCACTGTACAGTTCCAGTCCCCCCCTAAAACCAAACACCCCTCTTGGTCACACTGTCTTAAGGTTTCCTTTATTTTATCAAAACCAACAATACGCTCTGTACCCTCATTAGGAGCATAAACATTCAAAAAAACAAATAAAAAACCCATAACATCCACCTTGACCAATAAAACCCGTCCCTTGACAATCTCTGTGGTAGCTAACACAGTCGCCCCTAAGCCTGAGGAAAACAAGATTGCCACCCCAGCACTGAAATTACTACCATGACTGAGTACATGCTGCCTGTTACGTTCCCCAGTTTCTGTGTTCTGTTTTGTATTTGAGTGTGTGTGTTTCAGGAGATGGCTTCCTGAAATACTCCCCAACCAGCTGATTGGTCGACCCCAGGCTAATTGGTGATTGGAGCTGACCCCGCCCCCTCGTCAAGAAGCAGCTGACTAATTAACATTGCCACCTGAAGATATAAAAACCAGTGTTCTGTTCAGTAGAGAGGAAAAAGGAGGGAGTAGAGAGATTTGGAGATCAGAGATTGGAGGAGAGAGGAGAGAGATGAGATAAGGAGTAGAGATTTGGAGATTGAGAGAGAGAGAAAAATTAGATTGTGATATAGTGTTGGTTGTGTATCAGAAAGTGTGGTATGTACTGTTGTTGTTGGTAGCAGTTTTGCTATGTCCTGTGTTTGTGAGTGTT